>NC_068367.1:48521423-48569915 GCF_020536995.1 Dreissena polymorpha
TTAAGAAACATTGTTTCAAAAATTTATTTGAAATAAAGCACCACTAACCGTCGTGTTTAAATTCTTTAAAATTAAAAAGGGGGGACGCCACAAAGTCACGTGATCCTGCACATAGGCGCTAGATGTCAATGTGTTTTTTTTAAATTTATTTATTGATTTATTTTTAGTTACCCGTTGTTTATTATGATGCATACACATACTAAATTCACTAAAATCTTCCAACAAAACGTCTTCTTAAAAAAGATATGTTCGACTATGTATGTATAGATATTGACAAGGTAATTCACTCGCCATTTTCTAAAGCAACGGAAGTGCGTCATTATGCATAATTAAATCGCTGTCACCCCGCTTGCTTATTGAAATGCGCGCGAAGGCCGGGAACTCGCTCTTTATACACAATAACAGCCACTTAACACTATGGACGCCAGATTTGATTTTGACGTGCTGATTTTTTTATGCTCCCCTAGAATTTATTTTAGGGGGAGCATATAGTCGCCGCTTCGTCTGTCCGTCCGTGTGTCCGTCCGTCCGTGCACAATTTTTGTCCGGGCTATTTCTCAGCAACTAATGACCGGAATTCAATGAAACTTTATGGGAAGCTTCACTACCAAGAGGAGATGTGCATATTATCAGCGGGTTTTGGTCGGATAATTTTTCACAGAGTTATGACCCTTTGAAATTTTCCATTAACTGTGCATATAGTGCAATTCTTGTCCGGGCTATTTCTCAGCAACTAATGACCGGAATTCAATGAAACTGTATGGGAAGCTTCACTACCAAGAGGAAATGTGCATATTATCAGCGGGTTCTGGTCGGATGATTTTTCAGAGAGTTATGGCCCTTTGAAATTTTCCATTAACTGTACATATAGTGCAATACTTTCTCCGGGCTATTTCTCAGACACTAATGACCGGAATTCAATGAAACTTTGATGGGAAGCTTCACTACCAAAGAGATGTGCATATCATCAGCGGGTTCTGTTCGGATGATTTTTTTACAGAGTTATGGCCCTTTGAAATTTTCTATAAAAAAATTATTGTCCCCCAACTACTGTGCCCTCAAGACGTTTCCTTTTATCTGAATATATAGTGCAATATTGTGACAAAAAACACCTTTAGGGAGCATCACCCGTCTCCGACGGTTTCTTGTTTCTGGAAATCACCATGGCAGACGAAATCAAGTTAAACAATTGGTAAGACATGATTCATGTGTATGCAATTTACAATATATTTTGTGGATTGCCCCATTAATTGAGTGAAACAATAGTTACAAGGATTTATCACAACGGCTGTGGATGTTTCTGTTGAAACTGAAAGTAGATAGAGAAGGAGCGAGGTTCCCGGCTTGCGCGCGCATTTCAATAAGCGATCGGGGTGACACGATTTAATTATGCATAATGACGCACTTCCGTTGCTTTAGAAAATGGCGAGTGATTTACCTTGTCAATATATTATGTACATAGTCGAAATATCTTTTTTTTAAGAAGACGTTTTGTCGGAAGATTTTTATTAATTTAGTATGTGTATGCATTATAATAAACAACGTGTAAATAAAAAATAAATAAATCAATAAATTAAACAAGAAATATCTTTAAAAAAGATATACGGCGTAAATAGTTTAATGAATGAGATCAAGGATAGCGAATGTCTTTTTCTGTGCAGTTCTTAGCTGCATCACACGCAGTACGGGATGTTACGGGGAGTTTTCGCGGCTTATTTTACATTATAACATATTGCTGGTCATAAACCTATAGATACAAAACAGAAAACCAAAAGAAGAATGGAAGTGAAATTTAAACATATGAGTCAACCGGCCACACGAGAACAAACCTGTTTTAGTGGTCTGTCGGGCATTGCTATTTGATTCGATTATTAACAGTATCGAGAATCATCGTGCTCATACTTAAAGTGATATTATGGGCATTTTGCACTGTTGAATTGAGCTGAAAAGAATTAACAGGTCAAAATAGTTAGTTAAAATGTGGTTACTGATCAATTATCTGCAACTCACCTTGCTACCAGTTGTTTATAAAAATATATTTTATATTCGATATTCTTACGTGACCCACCCAGTCCTGTAAGCCGAAATGATCCGTAAAACAATATTGTGTCTTTGTGTCGTATGAACAAATCTGCACTAAAACTAAATTTAGGTTCAACTCGTAAACGCATGATCAGTTGTCAAACGAAAGTACGGTTAATATTCAAATGCATTATTTTTCTCTTTCTGGTATATTGTTTTAGTATGTTGATGCTGCATTAACTACTATAAGTGTATATGAAGTAGAAACATCAAAAATAATCAACGGTTGCGATAGACACCTATAAACTGTTACATGCTTATAATATCACTTTAGTACATTAGGCAATATGGTGGAATAATTATTGTTAAATTTATTAAAAATAATATTTATCATTGTATTGTTGAAAACACATTAAGAATCTATTATTGACATACCATAATTATATTGCTGAATATCTTCTTTTAACATATTTCTGGTCTAAAGAAAATTCCAGGTCACCTAGTTCACGGATAGCGTCTTTATTATATAACGATTATTTTACTGACCGCGAACTCCGGTGATGACCTGTATATAAACTCTGAATGTCCGCGACTTGACCCGAAACCTCGCGGGTTGAAATGCAATTCTTTAAAGTGAGGCCTCGCTTCCACTGCTCTTTATACTTTTACATGTTAACATGTTGACAGGAATATGGAAGTAAGTACTAAATATGAGAACATAGCCTTTTAAGTATAAACGCTTTTGCGTTGGTAATACTCTGAAAATAAAAGGTGTACGCACAAACTGTATTGATGTCGAGAATTGAGTGTAAAACTGTTCTATCTATTAAGCCTTTTCATTAGAGATAAAATTGTTTCATACAGTAAAACAGTGTTACAAAGACGCGGATATGTTTCCAATGTTCTGGTGGTATACTCAAATCAGCCAATGGAATAAATGAAGTGTATTCATTCGTACCTAGCCGCGGGAAATTTTATTTGAATTTTATTGGACACTTACAAAGGTCAAGTCAGGGTGAAAAGCTGGCTTATGCAGCTTACGCCGAAAAAAACATTGTCATTGACATCGAGCGCCTATGATCCTGCACCCTGTATATTGAACAAGCTAAAGCTACAAAGCAACACATTAAAAGTGTTGCATCTTCCACTACGCACCAAATTCATAGTACAATATTTTCTACTACGGACTTCATTGAAAGTGTTGTATTTTCTACTACGGACTTCATTAAAAGTGTTGCATTTTCTACTAAGGACTTCATTGAAAGTGTTGCATTTTCTACTAATGACTTCATTAAAAGTATTTATTGTGTGCTTCTCATCATATTAAAGGAGTTTATTTTCAGCTACGCACACAATTGGAAATGTTGTATTTCCTACAGCACAGCATATGAAAAGGTTGTATTTTCTTGTACGCACCAAATTTAAAATGTTGTATTTCGTTATACGAACCTTTAAATTATTGCATTTTCTACTACGCAACAATTTTAACTTGTTCATTTGTTAAAAATCGTCAATTCAAAGTGTTGCATCTTCTACTTCGCATAAAGTTAAAATGTGTAAACTCTCTACAGCACATGAAATTCGAACTGTTTAATCAACCTGTTTTACCGTTCCAAGATAAATCATGAAAGGTAAATGGATACCTTATCGTTAAAAAAATAAACTAGAAGCTAAATCCTTTCTTTTTTGATTTTATATAATATTTATGAACACATTATTGGAAAAAAACATTTGATACTTTTTCATTTTTAAAAACTGTAAATATGCATCAAACACGCGCAGTATAGTGAAGCCATTGTGTTTATTTACATTACTTAATTAAATTTTATAGTAACTTTCCATGTTTTTTGCATACTTTCGACATGAAGAGAAAAAATGCAAAATGTGATTTGATAAAAAAACTATTTTAATACAAAAAAGTTTATTAGCTCGGCAGAACATCTGAACCACTGGCCAGTGGCCAAGGTTCGTGGTTTAGGCTTTGTTAGCACCACTAAATCTGTAACTTATCTATTCATTACTAACCTAGTATTCTCTATAAGATCGTGTTGCTTGACACGGAAACGATTATGAACGTGTAGCGTGTAAATGAAACTACACTGTAAGTGGGTTCTGTTTGTTTTACAAGTTGAGATGATTAGTAGAAATCGAAAGTAAAAGCGCGAATGCCTCGGTTGCAAATTGCGCCTAATTGCAGAAATCGAAAGTAATAACAACGATGCATCGTTCAATAACTATGTGCAATAATATTTAACAAAGTGTAACTATATTAATGCTGCAAGTGCATGGACTATCTTAATCAAATATGTAATGTTATTTAAGAGGTAAGGTTTAGATTCATGTATTAATATACCATGTGAAGATTTATTGTTTAAGGATCTTGTTTTTACATTAACACTCATTGAATGATTTCAATTCTTCGAAAATCAAGAAAAACGGGGCGTTTTTTTTCCTCAAAACTCAAATTTATATCGTATTTTATTTCCTTTTTCTTGAGCCCTACGAACGGACGCTCGTGTAACGACAACTGCGGTCATCGGACAGCCAAAAAAATGTTTAGAGATTTTATGTTCATCCTTTCGTTCATACCACCTTACAACTTGTAACTTGAAACACATGAAAGCATAATTTAAAAGTACAGTAATTTGTAATGAATAAACTACATACATAAAAGTTTACTAAATTTACTGAATGCAGGATCCCAAAAAATCATTCACTTATGATCGGGTTTACAAAAATCATTTTTAGGAATAACACATGACACGTGTTGCTGGTTTTGCCAATGACTTAAGGTATAGTGTAGTACAGAATAAAATACTTGTTGGATGAATTGAATAACACATGACACGCGTTGTTGGTTTTGCCGATGACTTAACCTATAGTGTTGTAAAGAATAAAATGCTTGTTGGATCTAACATATAAAAACATGTAATTAGTATCGAGTATTTCTGTCCGATATTATCCAAAAATATAAAATAAAACGTGCTGGAAACGCGTTTAAGCTATAAAGCAAAGTCAAACATTTTCAAAAAGTTCTTACATTTTAGTAAAATTACGGTAGGATTGAAGTTAGCAGGCTAACATATACATTATACCAATATCTCAAAACCCGAGCGTGCATCTTCATGATTGTGTTAAGGAAATCTATGCGTGAACAGAGAGTGAAATTGAATTTAATTCAAACAAAAAATTATGGGCTAATTAATCAATAATCATTGTCTTGAACTATTTTGTTTTCTTGGCCACAGTCTAACGACGCTATCAGCGTTATAATTTTTGATAGAACGATAATTACAAACTAGAAATGGCGCGGCAGAGGCCGACGCGTATCCCCACGCCTCATGTTTGACCCAGAGGCGCCCCAGGGTTGGAAATGGGGCCATGCATAGTTGAGATTGACCGTATTGTCAAAAGAGAAGTTCAGTATCAATCAGAAGTGAATCGGTGTAGAAATGAAGAAATTATAGTAAAAGGCAATTTTTGGTGGGTGTGGCCTATGTGGGAGGGGCGCCCCAGGGTTGGTAATGGGGCCATGCATAGTTGAGATTGACCGTATTGTCATAAGAGAAGTTCAGTATCAATTTGAAGTAAAACGGTGTAGAAATGAAGAAATTATAGTAAAAGGCAATTTTGGGTGGGTTATTCTATGTGGGCAGGGCGCCCAAGGGTTGGTAATGGGGCCATGCATAGTTGAGATTGGCCGATTTGTCATAAGAGAGGTTCAGTAACAGTTTGAAGTGAATCGGTGTAGAAATGAAGAAATTATAGTAAAAGGCAATTTTTGGTGGGTGTGGTCTCTGTGGGCGGGGCGCCCCAGGGTTGGTAATGGGGCCATGCATAGTTGAGATTGACCGTATTGTCATAAGAGATCTTCAGTATCATTTTGAAGTAAATCGGTGTAGAAATGAAGAAGTTAATGTAAAATAACATAAAAAAATGAGTGAAAATCTATTACCCATCTCCACCCAACCCCAAAAACTTTTGACCCAGGGGGCGCCCCAGGGTTGGTAATGGGGCCATGCATAGTTGAGATTGACCGTATTGTCAAAAGAGATGTTCAGTTTCAATTTCAAGTAAATCTGTGTAGACATAAAGAAGTAAATGTAAAATAGTGGCCAGGACAAACGGACGGACAGACGGACAGACGCCGGAGATAACTACAATATCCCCACGCTTTTCAAAAAGCGTGGGAATAACAAACAACAATTTTAAACTAGAAATGGCGCGGCAGAGGCCGACGCGTATCCCTACACCGCATGTTTGACGCAGGGAGCGCCTCAGGGTTGTTAATCTGGCCGTGCATAGTTGAGATTGACCGTATTGTTATAATAGATGTTCAGTATCAATTTGAAGTAAATCGGTGTAGAAATTAAATCGGTGTAGAAATGAAGAAGTTAATGTAAAATAGCATAAAAAATGAGTGAAAATCTCTGACCCAGACCCACTCCAACCCCCATAACTTTTGACCAAGCGGTCAGATCAAAATTAAAAAAAGTGCACGGTCGCACATATGCCCATAGCTACCATGTGTGTAAGTTTCAAGGTTCTAGTGCTAATAGTGTAAGAGGAGATAGTGGCCAGGACGGACGGACAGACGGCGGAAATAACCACAATATCCCCACGCTTTTCAAAAAGCGCGGGGATAAAGTATATTACAATACTTTCATACCCGTAGCCAGGGGGGGGGGGGGGGGTGCGTTGGGTGCGTTCGCACCTAATCTTTTTGGACGAGTAAAAAAATTGTACTACAAGTCGCACCCAACTTTATTGGATGCAAAAACTGTTATTTATTTTTTCCATGAATACAATGAGTATTCGTATTTAAGCGTTAAAATAATGTTGTATTCAATATGCAACCGACAGGTCACCATATAATTAATTTCTCGATTAAGTAATTTCCAAGATGACGCGTGATTTTTGTTTACAAGTTTTAACCGAAGAATTGTTGAAATCAACAGAAGTTGTGACAGCAAAATTTTAGAAGATATAAGAAGCCGGTCCGGGCAAAATGGAATTGGGATCTTTGTTACAAATATATATTTGTTTTCTTCATAATGAAAAATTATTAATTTGGCACTCTAATCCGTATAAAATCGATACTTATTTATAGATATTTGATACTAAATGATTGTTTTGGAACCTTTGTCATCGTTTTTAATGTCTGTAAAAGCTATAACTGTAATAGATATCATAACAAACTGTTGAAGCCTACTTATTGTGGGTTGAAATCCCAGTCCAATAACCTTTTTCGACAATTATCTAAATGGCTGGAAAACAATTTGATTAACTTCAATAAATAAATAATCTTATAAAAAAGAAAACCCATTTTAGATGATTATTAACGGAATGTTATATCAGCTTCCGAAAATGACTGAAATCAAAGGACACCCTTCGACTATTGCCGAAGACTAATGAGTCACTGGTTAATAACTTTGCATTATACCACGATTTACAATAACACATTGTGCGCAGCATTTTCGACAGACTGCTTTGGCTTTTTGTTATATCCCCGTACAACCATTTTCGGATCCCCTAAAGGGATGTCCAGCAAAAAATATCAGCTATGCTCAAGTCATGATATTTTTTTGTTGAATGACAAGAAAACAAATCATTGTTACAAAGCTAGCTGTTTTTGTAGTTAACCAACACTAAATGGCATCTGTTCTGCTCCACTTTCCACAATATTTTAATTATGCCAAACGTGACACTAGGAATGTCCTACTCTTAAACAGTTGTTATAATGAAATTAAAACGTTATAACATATGATCAGATGGACGTTATCGTTTAATATCATTTAACCTGTGACGGTTCTTGAGCATATAATGGGCAAATAAGTACATCTTTTTTTCTTCAACGTCCTGGTATACATTATTAAGGACTTTGAGACCATAGGGCCAGAAGTTTATGGTTAAAGGGTCTTAATGAGGCCTGAATTGTTATATGTTTCTGAAATTCGTTTAGAAAAAGATAACTTATTTGTTAAAAATAGTTTAAAAAAATTTAAGTAACCAGTTATACCATTTTAATTTCTTTTTAGTATTGATGCACATTAGAGAAGACCCAGTCTTGTTAATCAGTGTTTGTTGTACAATACACTATTAGCACGTTTAGAGAAATGCTTGGCCGCTAGTATTATCCATAGTAGCAGACAAACAATTGTTTTGAAATCAAGTCAAATATTTCCATTTAATTTGCTCGATTTATGAATGGTAGAATGTTGGAATTGTAAAACACACAAATTTTATCAAGAATCCAAGAAATAATGATATTTTATACCGTTCTTATTATTGATTTTACATTCTATAAATTTGTTGTTGCATATGTAAACAAAGCGTGTGCGCGCATACTAGAGTCGGGTTAAACAGCGTATAAAATGATGTATTTCCATGACTGATCGGAAAGGTGGTTATTGAAAAACATGGTGGGGAAAACATGTATGTTAGATCATATTCATATCGACCAGTCACTGAGTATGGTCCATGAAAGTGATATTTCATATAAAAAATTCTCTATAATTTCAGTCTCTAAATACAGTTAAAAAGTGACCAGAATTCAGGAGTTTACGTTTCAAAATTGTCTTGGGGGAGGACCGCCTAAGCCCCCGACTGCAGGTTGAACATCCCCCCTCCCCCACACATACCCCCTTTGCCCATTCGTTGCTAAATAACAATCGTCGATGGCAAAAAATTCGCACCCCCCTTTTCAAAACCCTGGCTACGGGCCTGACTTATTATCTCTGTCTAGTGTTTTTCTTTCTGCGTTAAGATTTATTCGCATTTATATTTCAAAATTTATAAAGTTACGCATATTTTCATTTGTGTCTTATAATATTTTGAAAATAATTGGTGTAATTTATATCTTCCCTTATTAAAGGTAATAATAAGTATTTATCGTATCCACTAAACAAGCTTTCAGATCATCGTCCCTACTTTTTCTCAAAATAGCATTTTCAGAAAATACACCTCAAGTGATGAGCTGTGTACTATTTTGTTATAAATAGTCTATGGTTTCCCAAACATGATTTATTATTTACCAAGAATGTGATGAAATCAGACATGGTGGGATGACGTTGGTTCCAGTAGGTGTCCATTTATTTACCTTATTTTACATGTTTTTAAACCAATATTACCCGTTAATACTAAATGTTAGTGTACTTTTTAATATTATCAAATACAATTGTGTTACTTTGTGTCGCTAAATATTAACACGCAAATGCACTGTATTTGTAAATGAAGTAGCTTAAACGCGCTTGTAATGCACAAGACCCTCTTATGTTTAACTAAATACAGTGTTCAATTCTCAATGCCTCTTTCGGATTCGCCTAAGTAAGTTAACTTCAGGTTAATTTTGTTTATGTTTTTAACAAAAGTAATTTGTTAATTTTGCAAAGTGAGTACAATCGTGCCTTCGGTTGCTATCCTTGTATTAGATTATTTTATGAAATTCGCGCAATTGACGGTTGTGTAACCTATGATACAATTTCTAAAATTTACATGTTAAGACATTGTGGGGGAAATCCGACAAGTCATTTTAACATGGGATCCCAATATGGAAATCCACCAAAATAAACTGAAATAAAAATAAATACTGTTTATTTCCCATATAATAGCACGTCGACGACACACTCAAAAGACATTTACTGATTTCAGAATGTACAGAACACTAGTGGTGTATTTGATTGTGTTTCCGTGCGCTGCAATTGTATCGGAGGTAAGCTGGTATAAGAATAGTTCATGTTGTGTTGAGTAATATTGTGTTGTATTATAACAGAAAAAGTCGCAGATATTAATAGCATACAAAGAAAAATATATTGTTTTAATAAACATACAATTAAAAATCATGGTTTTATTAAATAAATGCTCGTGAGTGTTTTTTATTTGTATTCAATCAGTCACTCGTGAAGTAACTTATATTTTAATGTAATGATGATTGTATATATTGAAATCTGGATATTCTAGGAATTGAATGGAGAAGCTGAAAACCTTAGAAGAGTAGAGGTCGTAGTAGTAGTTGTTGTTGTGGTTGAAGAAGTACACGATTTATTTTGTAGTTGTTATTGTCTGCATTAAATTCCGTAAAAAAGACACCATTTAAAACGAGCGACGTTTTCTGCAATGTCAAAAACAGCGTTTACATTGTTTGCACCTTTAATTAAACTGGACCAGTTGCATATTGTAATATGATTAATTATTTTCAGGACTATACCATTCTTCCCTCCCAGATGACAAACGAAAACACGTATTCAACAGAAGGAAAACAGCGATCACATAGTCAGTTTCCATTTATATTATGCCACCAATGATCAGGGTTTTTATGTTCTTTGGTGGGGGTATATACAACTTTTGGGACCATTTATTGCTTTTAAAGAATAGCAATTCAAAAGGGATTGAACAGATGTACCAAAAGTATAAGCTCAGTGAAAAGTATGTTCTCATATTACAACTCAAGCTGTACGTTATTTATAAAAAGTTAAATATTGACTCATAGTATGTCATAAAAAGTCGGTATTTGTAGAACTTACTTAATTCATGAATTACTTTATTTGTTTTGATATATTCCAAATGTTAGAGCAACGCTATCTTAAACCAATATCGTTTGTGTTCATGGACATCGAATAAGAAAAGGATTCTGGTAATAATTGGCAAATGATAAAAAATATAATTTATTGGTGTAGTTTTACTGTATTATGACTTATCACTTTCTGCTTCTGTTACAGTTTGTCTAGGTTATCACAACCATTCGGCTAGAATAGAGCATTATGACCCATTGTTGCAAGTAAGTGTTTAGCTTTGGTAGGGTTATCATTATAATCGGTGGATACAAATATCTGAATGAAACACACATATATCTCTTTCATTCAAATATTTCTATTTCAAATTGCCTCTTTAAAAAAGCATATGAACTTAAATGAGTATTTTGTTCGGCATTTGATCAAAGTCTTACACATATTGTCATAAGAACAAGGCACTTGTTTTTATTGATTTGTCATAAGAACAAGGCACTTGTTTTTATTGATTTTATTCTCAATGATTGGAATATGTTATTCATAATACTTTTCTTTCTATCCTCTTTTTCCTTTGAAGTATCCATATTGATCCTTTTTGTCTGCAGTTATGTTGCCATGGACTTCATTCAAGGACCTCGTCCGATCAAGCTTGTTGCAAGGGAATTATTATTGATAGTCGGAAGCAGATTTGTTGCGGGGAGGAAATAATTGACGCGTAAGCACGTTTTTGTTGTAGTGCGCTTCACAGATTTTCATGGGATGCTTTATTTGACCTTTGATTGTTGTTGTGACTGTTGAAAATCATGTCGCATAAAATATTTTACATGAAATTAAACTGCTCAAATTATTTTCTTTTTCATTACCTTTCACAAGCGCTATTGTTAGAGTAAAGGATGTGTTGTTACTTACTTTAAGCAAATACATGTTGACATTAAAACAGCACTTTCTTTTCTGGTGAAATTTTAAGATTTCGTTATATATATTTTGTGGTACGACTACCATATCCCATGGACCACTCAACGTATGCGCGTGTTTAACGTGAAATATAAACGCATGAAAACTGAAGACTTTTTTCACAAATACAATATACAAAAGGAAAATTATGAGACCAGACAGAACTCTTCTTTCTTTCAGTACTGGAGATATAGGATGTTGCGGTAGTTTCAAGTTTAATGCAAGCCATGGTGAAATATGCTGCGATGGCCTACTGCGCAAACAACCCTCTGTTAACACTACGTGTTGCGGAACTGAGGCCATTGACAAAGTCACTCAAATCTGCTGCCAAGATGGCGTTTATTCCAAGGCACATTGTACATCATGCTGCGGGTCTCACACATATGTACATGCTTCACAGATTTGTTGTAGTAATACAACCCAGACACGTGTCGAACCCGGTAAACCTTTAATATTTTTCCATGACACTTGCATATAGGTTAAGTTCACTCTTTGTACAGTCCGTTTCTATTTTTCTATAAAATAACGTTAATTTATCGTTTCAATTTAGTCTTTTCATACTGCATAACATTCATTCTCACAGCCATTCCCTTAAACTTTATTTGAATTCCCATATATTGTATTAATAAGATCATGGAACTAACCAGCATTTAACGATTTGGTGCGTTGGTAAAATGTTGAAGTATTAGTAAGTTATCTTACAAAATAACAAATATATGTTTAAGCGTAATAATTAATATATACAATGAGGTCGTAAAGCAAATTGTCAGAAAAACGTAAGTGCCCATCCCACTGAAAACATTTTATCAATTCAAGATTGTGGTTCACTTAAATGTATCATATTTTTCGAGTATGTTTCGTTGTTCTGATGGATATTAGACCGTTGAGAAATAAAAGAAGTAGCATATTGTTTTTATTAATAAATGTATGCTCGTAAAAGATATATACGCCTATTTCTCCTCTTTTATTGGAGATGATAAATATCCCGAGGAGCTTGTTAAAGGATTAGTGGGCGGTATAATCGTCGTTGGAGTTGCAGCATCCAGTGGAGGTAGGTTGTCCTACTACAACATGTAGCAGAAAATGAGTATAAACAGGTCTGTGTAACAAACAACGAGACCATATCCATCCGAAAGTTCTTAAGACTTTAGACCGTATGAAAAGCAAGAATATCTCTATCATTTTCTTTGAATACTTTTAATTGTTGTGTACAACATGATTTGAGCAACATTTAAAACATCGTTCTTCTTTTAAAACACATTGCTTAAACTAAAAGAACATAATTGGTTGCCTCTATATATACAAACTGTGATATATTTTCGTCTTTCTCGAGGACGTAGCAAGGAATAGAATCAATGCAAACAATTTAAAACTATAAGTTTACCCAAGACCTACAGCAATTTAAAATATATAACATGTATATAATGATTCATCATATCTGGTATTTTCAGTTGGAATCTTGCTTTGTTTTGTGCTGATGAAGAAAGGTATTTTGAGCAAACCTAATCGAAAAAAGCTTGCAAACAGATGTACACGATTAAGCTGCTATAAAAGTCACGAATTGGAACAATACAGATCCGCTTCAATCGATAATATTATCACGTTACCCTCGAACTGTTTTTTGAAAGAAGCAAGCATGAATGTTGATGCCGAGTCGGTTCCCCTCGGGTTGGAAAAACAACGCGTGTATTTCTTTAATAATGTATCAGATTACTTCGTTGACTCCGAAACACAAACGGTTGAAATTGCACAGACGAATAAGAAAAACGTTTTTGGACAACCCTATTCCCACCGAGTCTTGGCTACAGAATCGAACGCAACTGTGAACATTCCAAACTCAGAATCTCGTATGACCCTTCCTTTGAGTCAACTCCGGAAACATCCAATCGATGTTCACTGCTGCAGTTTCGACAACATCCCAACGATCCGCCATAAAATGGATATCCCAGACGATCTGGATTTGGCTTCGCCTACAGTCGAGTATTTCCTACCGGGGTGTGACCAGCTATGTGACTATGCGGTTGTTGCGTTACCCTTTATCGGAGACCCTTCGCAGTTGCGCGTGTGGAAGTTTCAGTCTGATGAAGGCCTAAACGTAGTTCCAGACAAAATTGAACTGCCTATGAAATCAAAACTTAACGAACATACTGATGCGCATTTTGTTGTTGACGGTAAGTATCTATGAATTAATATAATTATTTTCTTTTTGACGGTAAGTATCTATGAATTAATATAATCATTTTCTTTTGAAAGTTCTTTGAACATATATTTTCTTTCGTTAAGTTAAACGTGAGCAAAATTTCAAGTCAACGACGCTGTGAACACAAGTATCGTATAAACTATATCTCTTTGAAATACACTATGAAGTGACGTATCATATTTGTATTATATTCAGGAATGCATGCACATAAATCATGTTTGCCAATAAAATGACATGCACTCAACTTTATTTCTGGTTTCATCAGGGAATAAAGTGCGCATCTACACGAAATCCTTCTCCGGATTCTACTGCACAATCAGTGCCGATCGGCCCGTCACCATGAGAGCGTTTGTGTTTGGGTCTTACAAGAAGATAGAGCAGCCGGTCTCACCAAGACGAGAGGTCCGTCTGACGCTGTTCATCGTGGACGACATCATGAAATTCCTGGATTATAAACAGGTAAAGTTAAGAGGTGAACGAATAAAAGTATGTATTTTCTGGGACAAATTTACGAGTTTATTTTCCGTTTAAAATCTTTTGGTTCAAACATAATATATTTGATCGTTATTTATGTTATTATTATAGTCGTTTATTGAGTATTGTTCTATAGGGCAATTCTGTATCACATATGCTGTTTTATTAACAGGCCTTGATATCCCGAGAGGATAGGGAAGGAAGGGTCCTAAAAAAGGAAGATGTTCTTTCTACACCGCATACAACGCGTGATACGCCTCTTAAGGCACGAGACGAAATTCGAGCCTCGTTGTTCTATGATAGAAACCTGTGGACCCCAGTTCAGATGCCTTGCATGGATGAAGCGGTGTTTAAAGACAAACAGGTAGGGGTTTACCGAGCATTACATTTCTGTAGATCCCTACAAAGACTTTGATGGCAACTATAATTGGTACGGAAAAACGTGAAAGTGACACAAACATAAAACAAACTATTCTGAGAATTACCATTATTTTACTCCATTTTTTGTCGAACTATTTAACAAACTAAATGATGAAAGTGACATCGAACATAAAACACAATATCCTGATTATTCTCAGTTTGTTACTCCGTTTTGCCGAAATATTTACCATTTAGTGAATAAATGGTGACTTACAGTTTCTCAATTAGTTTCGTATACGTGCTTGATTCAAGGTAACCGAGTTGCATGCAGTCCTGAAAACCAGCGAAGAGTGCGATCGTCTGAGATCAGCGCAATGTGAACCGTGCATACCGACAGTGTCAGAATGGTACCTATGTCAGACACAGGGTGGAATTGCGGTTGAATCCTTCGCTTGCGTGCTCGATGTCGACGTCTGTAGGCGAGAATCTAGTTCATCGGATGAGATAAAGAAAAACAGACTGGTAATTGACGAATTAAAACTGCGTTATGGTGATCGACTTCCAATTGAGGTTAGTAAGTTTCGCATAAGATAAAGTCTATACCTACAATAAAAAATTATGAGTAGATTTTATATTAATAAAAGAACACATAAATATTGAACATAAACATTAGACATGCTTGAACACATCCATCGTCGAGTCAGGTAACATTTAGCTGGGGCGTCCTTGTAAGTGCACACTTTTAGGCTAATGAAAGCCATTGCAAGTGTTGTAAGTACTTTATGGTAAAACCTCAATTCCAGGCTGAACATGATACTCGGGTGATACAAGAAATCAAAGAATACTTCTCTAGCAACAGTGAACAACTTGCAAGAACCAGACAAGTTATACAGTAAGAATAGTTCGTGTCTTAACCTTTTGCATTTCTAGAATCACGCCCTATATACTTATGCAAAGTTATACAGTAAGAATATTTCGAGTATTAACCTTTAGAGTTTCTATGATCACGTCCTACTTACTAATGCACTGGTCACATGAAGAGATCAAGCTAGTTTATATGATTAAGTTGGCAAACGGAACTTAAAACATACGGCTAATTTATATATTTTACGAAATCAATATAACTTTATTTTAAAACAATTCTTTTTTACATTGTAACGAAAATAGTTTGCATAACCCAGTTGCTTGTACGAAAATAGGTTTGCATAACTGAGCTGCTTGTACGAAAATAGTTTTGCAATTTAATCGCCGTTCTTAATTTTGCATAAATAGGGAAAGATTCATGGTAAGCGCAGATTCAACTGAAGCAATGTTTGCAGAGCTTCAAAGAAAATTGCAGCCGGCAGAAATCATTGAGGCCGTTGCTAATGCTTTAATGAAAAATGGTTTGATTGGAGATCTGGTAGCTCTACAAAAGCGTGGTTGTATTCCTGCGCATTATCTGAATTATACTGTTCAGCAGCCAACGTCGGTCGATCCATCTGACTTGGCTGTTCAAGCTGAAGAAACTGATGCCTTGCTTGGAGCCTGTGCGCTCCCTCTTCTACCTCATTCTGACAATGCGATCCAGCAGGGCCTTGTCAGACGAGAGCTTAGGATATTACCAGTGTCATCTATCGTTTTGTTACAAAACGGCCGAGAAACGGTAGAGCCTGTGCCCGTAAGAAATGTACGCCGGGAACTTCACTCGGACGTGTCCACATACATCACAAACGGATTTAACGGGATTCAGGAACAGGCATCTCATGAGCAAACTGATCCAAAATATTTAAGTACGATAGCTGAATTATCTCTCCAGGACCAATCCGATAGCGATGGTGGAGAGCGAACGCCATAGAGTAAGGAATATAAGATAAACTAATTTAAAGGTAGCAAACTACACGATCTGAGTGATAAAAATCTCAACTTGTGTGTGACTGATTATTTTCATGTGTTTACGATACACATATAGAAAGATGTTCGTAAATCATTCACAAAGATGATCATGTGACGACCAGTGACTCTTTTCACACTGTTAAAGATGCAATTCAATAACGAAAAACTTAAATGTTCTTTTATTAACAGGTGATTTATATTTCTGATATTTTAAGTGTTCATATTAGTCACGAGCCTGTCGTGCAGAAAGACGCGATTTCCAGTGCATTATTTAAAAAAAGTATCAAAGAAGAAATAGGGAAATTACTCGCTACAAAGTACACGGGGAAAGACAGAGGCGTTCGGTCTACGTGATATTCCCTATTGTGTTGAACTTGGTAAAGACGGCGCTTTAGAAATAACAGGATGATACACTGTTGATTAACAACTTCAACAAGACCTTTTCATGAAAATATGGCGGGCTCGCTACAGATGCTGAAGTCTATGTTTGTTCCAAAACACAAAATACTGAGTGGTCTACAAAAACTCTTGCAGATTGTGTCGATGGTCGAATCGACGACGTTCCTCTGAACGCGACAACTTGCGATGAGTCAGCTATTGAGACACCTTCCAATTCTCCAAGCTTGGATTTTTTTATTTCCTCCCCGGAGTCTGTCATCGAAGATGTACTGCAACTTAGTCTTGCCTAACAACCAGATGAAGCCTCTTTTGCGTCGCAACGTTCTATAATTTCGACAATGGCTTAAATCGCCCCTAGTGTTCTTGCCGTATCGGCGACATCAGTTCCGACCGGGACCGTTTGGTATCGTCCAATCACCGGAATAGACTTAACAGTGACTTTAGTAGTGCTTGCATTTTTAACAAAATCTCTGGCCGGTACGACATAGTGCATAAAAATTAATTTACACAATGTGTTCAGGCTCTTTGCCAAATGAGAAGAATATATGTAGAGACAAATGTTATTCGTATTGTATTACGAACTTTGTGAGTGTTAATATTATATGTGCTGTATTATAGAATGCTTAAAATATATTATACATGTAGATTGATAAACTATGTTTGAGTTTTTAACATTTTTTTTAATACAAAATATCTTATTTTGCACTTTTTATATCTTGCTTATACATTAAATATTTTGTTAAGAAACCATAGCAATGTGTTACATTGTTTTATTTTACATATCGTTACTATAAAAAGTTACAAATTGACCTTGCGGGTGAGTCGTCATTTGTATTTGGCGGGTCGATTTTTCATGTCTGGAAAGAATCGGATCGCGGTGCTTCAACTGTGAGAAATTGCGTCGACATTCAGTCTTATCACACGGTGAAAAATATACTAAAGCCGCACATCAACTAAATAATCGAAAATACTGATTATTACTCAAGGCATACAAGAGGCATACATAAAAATATCGATTGCAACTGAAACAGTACCGTAGATTGGCTTAACGACACTATTACAGCTTAAACAGGAGTCGTAAATGCACTCAATTTAGTAAACGACACGCTTACACCAATGACAACTTTAATCAAATGCTTAAAAGTTAAAACAGTAAAATTAAACCGATATGCACTTCCTTTTTCGGTTATTCAATCCTTTATTTAAATGTATCTTAAAGCACAGTATTTTTGGGGGAAATTGTATCGAATGCTAACCATCCTGACCAGTCCCGGAATACCCAGTAGGCAGAGTAGGCACCTGCCTATGGGTCCCGCGAGTTTTAGGGGCCCCATATGCCTGTAACGAAATGTTTCTTTACTTATTTTTTTAGACTAATCTAAGACTGGTCAAATCCAATTATTTTATATCAATGTTTGAAGATTTGTATGATAAAATACCTGAATCGCCATCATATGGACTCAGATGTTAAAACATGATTCAATCTTCTTACCCAAACGTTTTGACTGCACTTTGAATTAAGACATGCTTAATGATCACAAACAGGCGATCGGACCTTTTCATAATTGAAAATTCTGAAGAAAAAACAGTTATCGAGCTTCAATTACGCAAGAACGATTGAATACGCTTGTCGTTAGGGCAACTAAAAATGACGTTTTGCTGATTATTGACTTTCAGTTTATTTTAAACGACTTCACTACTGTGAAATTAAGACAAAATGTTAATTTTCGTGACTCGTTACTTAAAAAGACATCGGTAATTGTATACAGTTTACTCGTAGTTTACGGTATCGAACGGTCACTACCTATCGTAGATCGTATTTTTAGTTTTATATTATTTTGTTTCTGGAAACATTGTTAAAGACATTAATGTAGAGACTAAAGTGAATATTTTTCTTAAAGTCGTGATCTAATGATCATAATGTCGTGTATAATGTCATGTTGGCACTACGGTATTATAATGGTATGTTATACATATAAAAGGACATTGCCACATTTGTGTCTTGTTCTGAGAAAATTGGGCTTAATGCATGTGCGTAAAATGTCGTCCCAGATTAGCCTGTGCAGTCCGCACAGGCTAATCAGGGACGACACTTTCCGCTTTTATGGTATTTTTAGTTTCAAGGAAGTCCCTTCTTGCCGAAAATCAAGTTTAGGCGGAAAGTGTCGACCCTGATTAGCCTGTGCGGACTGCACAGGCTAATCTGGGATGACACTTTACGCACATGCATTATGCCCAGTTTTCTCAGAACGCGGCTCATTTAATGTCTTGCCAGCCTTGGCTAATCTAAACGCGTGAAACTTCACTAGGTCGATTAGGGGACCGGGGCGTGGGCGGGGCGTGGGCTCCAAAAGTTTCACACAATCCAAATTACGTTTTAAATACTTTCGATTCTGTGAAAAAAATACTGTTAAATAAAACACACCGTCCAAATTTAAAATCCAGGTAGTCTAACTTAAACTGGTGTGTTGCGTCACATACATCACACGAGATACGCCATAAATTGCGCGGTGAATTGAATTGAATTATAACATGAACGTACGGAAAGCTTATTCGGGGATGAATTTAAGTAAATGGCGATATTTTATACAAACGATAACACACCGCATAGCTGGACCGGATGTCTATATTCAGCCCTAGCCGAATAATGGCACTCGAGCCCTTATGTAGGCAGCGAGACGATAATAAACTCCGGCGCAGCTCTGTCGTGTGTAACTGTCTAAATAAAAGATTGCGTCGTTTCAAAATGTTATTATGCATTGTTATGAATTCGCATTGTATATAATGTCATGAAATGTACACGTCGCAATTGTGAACAGTTTGCACATAGCTAACGCTAGACTGGCCTCGGGCAGCGTCGAAGAACGACATATTTATGAGAACCACGTCGTGCTTCCGAAGCTGCCCAAAGAAAATTTCGCGTTCGCTCAAATGTTCGGATATCGTAGCCGGTAATTTCAATGGGATATATTGTGAAACAAAAAAAACGAGCATTTTGTATCGCGTTCAATCCATGTTACCAGACCACATCTTGCGTTGAAATTTTGGATATTGCTATAAGGAACATATTTTTTTTATAACTTTATTTATCGAAATATTGTACGAAATATTTGTTGATTTTGAGTGTGTACGGGCTTAGAAAGGAGCGTATCGTTTATGTTAAATTATGGGCTGCGAGAGAGGCTCCTCTATGCTTCAAACCGGTTTAAGCCCCCTTGCTTGCACGGATCGTTATTTATGGTTTTAAGTTCTCTCATACGATTAGTGGATTTAAACACGAATATATCACCTAAAAGATTGAAGTTTCAATGTTTGCTATATATAAACTTGGTATATCTACAATTTGTGACGCTTTCATTGGCAACATAAAACCGCATTTTGATGGAAGCATGTCAATTATGTCGTCTAACTAATGCTCGATTGGTTACTTTGTGCTCGGTTTCTTTTTAAAAGTACCATTTATACCCTTAATTATAATACAGAGTACCCGGGATAAGGAAAAAATATACTAAAAGGTATTCCGGAATACGGCCGGGTGTCTTTAAGCGTATTTTCCGTACCTGTTTATGGTGTGGTATACTTATGATTGCACTGGTTATCTTTAAGTAGTAACTGAACCGACATCTTCCAATAGAGCCAAACTAACATAATAAAGGTCAAATATGTTTATGTTTCGACAATTATATATTTTATATACGCAGTGTGTTGTTATTATTGTCGTCGTTTAAAAGCGTGTGATACAATCAAATACCATATTTACTCGTCCGTAATATTAAACGTTCGTGCCTGTACTGACACATGTTTTTAGAAAATGGTTAAATAAATACATAAGTCAAATTCTATATTTCTACTGCGATTTCTAAATTTAAAAAACAAAATCGTGAATTCTATGCAGTAAATGTTTTGTTCTAAGTAACATATCAAGGGGGGGGGTAATTTTTGGATAACCTTATAAATGACCTCAAATACGACATCATGTGAGTCTGTAAAAGGATATAAAGTGTGTCAACTAAAAACCTAGATCATTCAGAATGTTGTGCTTTCGGAAACAGATAAAAGCATGAATTCACATCATTTCAATTATATTGATATACAGTTGCCAAAAAAAAAACATTATTATTTCCATATATATATAAATATATATATATATATATATATATATATATATATATATATATATATATATATATATATATATATATATATATATATATATATATATATAACCAATATTATATTACAAAAGCGTATTAAAATATATTATAAGAAATACAGTGTTCTAACTGAACGTAAGTTCACTTCTGTGTTCTAACTGAACGTAAGTTCACTTCTTCACATACAGCATGCACTTAGCTACAGACACATTATTCCTTTCTCCGCACGAGCTTCAGCCACAGAGTTACGGGTCGCAAAAGTCCCCCACCGTTGTTGGTTTTCAATGGAATGGTCAACTTATCCGATGGTTCAAGTCGAAAGCTTTGCAGAAGTCTTACAATCGCCATTTTGGTTTCAGCCAATGCCAACTTCATCCCGACACAATTCCTGGGCCCCGCACCAAACGGGACATGGCTGTAGGGGTAAATGTTACCCCGATTCGCGGGTGAAAACCTCTCCGGGTCAAATTTCTCTGGTTCTGGCCAATATATTGGGTTCATGTGTATTCCATACGTGGTGAAAGTAATGTCCATCCCTTTCTCAAAGTGGACTCCTTTAATTGTAACGTCCTCAGCCGGTTGACGGTTGAACCTGCCAGCTGGCGGATACAGCCTTAGTGTCTCTTGCAAAATCATTTCAAGATATTCCATCTTTAAAATACTTTCATATGTTACTGAGTTTTCAATGGTTCCGGTAACTTCATCTATTTCTTCAAGAAGGCGCTCCTGAACCTCAGGATGTGTTGCCAAGTTGTAAGAAATAAACCCGAGCAGAGCAGCAGTTGTCTCGTGACCTGCAGCAAGAAAAATGATCCCATTGATGATTATATCTGCATCGCTCATCCCTCCTTTCTTCATTTCTTCAAAGCTCTTCTCCTCTGAAACACCAATCGCGTGGTCCTCAGACTTTGTGTTCATCATAAGTTGTAAGATATCCCTGTACTCATGCGGATAACTTTTCTTCCTTTCTTCCATTGCTTTGCGAACCGTCGCCCCCAAAAACTCCATTGCCGCTGGGTCGTTAAAGTCCTTGGCAAAGTACATGATTAATGATTGAAAATCCGGGAAGAACCAGTTGAGCAATAGAACTTTGTTACTTAGACTTCCGCCTAGTATTTTAGACGCATGTTTTACAAATTGGTCTTCGGGATTTCTTTGGGTGTTCACCTCGATTCCAAATGCAGAGCTGCAGATTACATCCATGGTTAGTCTCTTAAACTTATCGTTCATTTCAACCACATGTTCCTTTGAATCTAACAGATCGGAGTCCAGGCAGGAAATCATATCGTCCAGGCATCGCTTCAGAATGGGTCGCATACCCTTGATTTTGCCAGAACTGAATGCCGGCTGTAAAATGGCCCGGAGGTATTTCCACTTAATCCCTTTCGCGTTATTTACAGAGTTCTGCCAAACTTTTGCAATCTGCACTGTGTCACCGCGATTGTAGAAATTTGAAAATTGCTTAATGGCGATTTCCTTAAGAATGTCCGGATCAGCCACCATAAGGGTTGGGTGGTTGCCAAAATAGAATCCATAAACCTGGCCGAATTCTTTCACGCTTCGGCGATCAAACTCGTGCGCACCAACTGCCATTAAATCCTTTATGTGCCCCCAAAACGGTGAAGGCTTTGGTCCCTTTATACCACGACGTCTAAAATATCCGTGCTTGTAAGTCGTAAAAGCATACAGCGCTAATGCCACCATCGATAGCACAGTTATTGCTCCGCCGGTCCACCATACCAGCTGTGTTGCAATAAAAGAGTACATGCTTCTTATTGTAGATTTCTCTCACGATTTTCTTCAAATGTTACACTCAACAATAAACTAAGTTCCAAGCACGTATTTTAAATAACTGATTTGTTCCCTTCGGCGCACGCCGCAAAGGTTTATATAGCACACCCAATGTGTGTGTATTTCTCAATGGTTGTGCAACAGACGTCCGACAACGATGTCGCTGATAACAGATACATGACGATGCATGTACGGTCGTACTCTTTCCGTCAACCTTAAACTTCACAATATCGAATAGGGACGTTTCTTGTGCGAGGGCAAGTGTGTTTACTTGTGATAACGAATGAACACGCACGTTACACATCGGTAAGCTTATATCAATCTAATACATCGACTATCAAGTGATCCAAGTAAGCGTATATTATATAGATTTGAAACAGCTGTTTTTCTATCGTGTTACTACGATTATCTACGGAATCCTCCGTAAGATACTCCATAAATCATATGCTGATCCAGAGTGCTTTTTTTTCGGGTTAGAAAACCAGTTAATATCACTGGGGGCTGACGAGGTCAAAGCGTAGTCCGTTTCGCTACGACGTCGGGTATATGTTTCACTACGAAAACATTGTTAAAATACACATGACATCGATAACGGAGTAGTAGAAAATTGTGTTTAAAACATGTAAGATTATGCTTTTCTTCTAACAAAACTCTGAATTTAAGCACAATGACATTTCATAGGTCTGTTTCATCAAATTATAATCCAAGATGTGTCTGGTTTATGCGGTTAAACATGAAATATACCGCTGATTTATCAAACCGAAGTCAAGTTTCACTTTAAAAAATGCAATTTAGGTTTACAACTGTGTTTAATGACACAATTTTACATTTTCTAAATTTATCTATGTATCGTTAAGCCATTTGTGTGTTTAGAAATGTGTAGGGTGACCCAGTTATCAGACAGAGGCCTGTTGGTCCACGGTCGCCCAAATCATTTTGGCCAATCAGAACACTGATCTTGAATCAGGGGAGAGGATAGGCTATAGACGAGTTAATTGTTATTGTTTACATTCGGGATTTTCCGCGCATGCGCACTGACTGGTTGGCAAAAACACTGGTTACAGTCACGTAAAACATGTATAAAGGGCTTTTGTTTAGTCAATTAAACGATAAAAAATCCGAAATAAACATTACAAGTCTTAAACAATAGTGCAAATATATCATATTTAGTACTAATAAATGTATCATCATATATATAATTTCCTCTTTATAAAAATACAAATTAGTTATTAGTATCAGAGTAAACGTGGTCGGAAGACTAAATACTGACAATACCACACAACAAAACAATACATTAGCCGTATTCTTTTTTATAGTAAGACTTTAAAAAATGATATTTCAAAACTTATAAAACATATATTAATTTGATTATAACTATAAACGGTGTGGATATTGTTATTGCTCATCAGCGACCGAAAGTGTATTATAAGAGGCGCATTTAATCAATTATAAAACAAAGCCATAAAAAACGGAATACATTAACAATCGTTAAATGTTGTTGTAATTTTCTTTTCCATAGAATGAATTTTCGTTTCGTTTTCATTGAATAACAATATTAATACATTTTAATATACAAATGAAAATAAAACCTGCATCTTGTGCAAATTGAACTGTCTTTGCATGTATATTTAAATCTCTTAACAAGTAATAAGGAGTGATACATTTAACAATCTAGCATTTTATGATAAATATATGTATTTATTTAATTTATTTTACGCAAATACTGTTTATCCATTGTGATTGCTTGTTTTCATGATGGTGTTACGTGCAATGCAAGAACGTATAATCTTTACACTAAATTGACGAGTTTACATTTGCAGGTACCCGCGGTAAATACATCAATTGTGTAGCAGTAAAATTGAACAATATTTTAACTTTAAAGACATAAAGCACTGTATTATTATGATTAAACTGGCTAACAAATAAATACACATGTTCCTGTTAATCCGTTTCGGACAAATATCTTCTTTTTTTAATATGTTAAATTATGCTATCTTCTCGTCCTTTCGTGCCTCTTAACTATTTTTACCGCGCATGCTCAATATGCCAAGAGATGACATGGAAGTATCATAAAGTCTGCCACATGTGGTCTATGCAAGGACCCAATTAAAGTATAGGTCCCTATGTTGATGACGCCGGCATGTTTTCTGTGTAATTGTCTGGGCAGTCTCCGATCATAACGAGATAATATGCTTGTGACGAACAACGGTTCAATTAAACACCAGGTTAGAAATGCTGAAACAAGTGTCAAAATTGGTGTGCACAATTAAATAAAACAATTAGATTTATGAATTTATTTGTTGTGTAACAAGGTAAGTTTGTACAGATATATTAAGATTAAAATCAGTTACTATATGTTGCGAACAAAAAGCGATCTACTTGTTGTTTGTTTCCATCCTTATTTGTGTTCTTTCATTAAATTTAATTTATTCTAAACGAATTTACATTTCTGAAATTTTGTATCTAAAATGGACGTGAAAATGCGGTTAGTAGAGATTTTTGTGGTAACCACATACCGAGCTCGTAGATAGTGTACGTTCCACTCCAGAGCTCGTTTTTAGTAAAAACAAATAATAACAACAATATAATCGTTCAAAAAAAATGAATTTCCACGCATGCTTATGTTTTATTCAGACATAAATAGTAAAATTATATTTGATACAGTTCATGATTATCAGTAAAAACGATGATAATGTCAACCTTCTCTATATGCGCTTATATGAATTCCACCTCTTTTTGCCAACCAGTGGGCGGAGTCTTAACTTTGCAAGTGCGTGTGACGTCACGCGTTAACTCGTCTATAGTAAGTGGTGGTGATCTCCCTTTCTGTTTTGAACTTGTTTAACAAGGGTTTTTAGAGAGTCCAGAGAATTTTATTCTCGTCAGTATTTTATACTGACCAAAGCTTACATACTATAAAAC
Organism: Dreissena polymorpha; assembly: GCF_020536995.1. Classification (NCBI taxonomy): domain Eukaryota; kingdom Metazoa; phylum Mollusca; class Bivalvia; order Myida; family Dreissenidae; genus Dreissena; species Dreissena polymorpha. The sequence goes on from NC_068367.1 coordinate 48,547,082, forward strand.
AGCTGTTGTTGACCAGAGACTACGTTGCAGTTTAAGAGAACCGCGTTGCGTGACATTTAATCGTTTGAAAGTGCTCGTTTAGAATTTGTAATTTGATTTCGCGACGTTACCTATTTAAAAACTGACGTTGTTAAACTTGTTTGGAAAATCCAGGTTCGGATTGTATTTGAATTCGGGCGTTTGTTTGTTGTCGTGTTGTATTTTGAGTTTTTAAACTTCCCCGGGGTTCGTGGAACGATGTCCTTTGTTATCCTCATACCGACAATAAATAAATTTTGATTTGATTTGATTCGGGAAGCCTTTTGTTTATTCTGGAATCCGGAGAACTGCCCCCTTATTTTAAAGGTGGCGGAGAGGTGCCCCCCCCCCCAGCAAATCGGTAGGGGCGGAGAACTGCCCCCCCCCTGTCAGAATTTAGTAGGCGGATATCTGCCCCCCCCCCATCAAATCTGTAGGGGCGGAGAACTGCCCCCCCCCCCCCCCCCCGGTGTCATATTAGTTATTAGTTACGTAGTGAAAACAATACTTACGGGTAATTTTACGTTATCGCCGTACACATTTTATCCGGTAACAAATTAATTTAAGTACAAGTATATTGCCATTTATCGAACTGAATAACACAAATTGTCTAGAGGCATGTGATAATACTGTTTAAGGCCCTTGGTACGCATCTTCACCACTCACTATACATGAATGCCATGTAAAAGTCGTGTTTTAATAAGAGCGCGAAACATAGTCGAGATCCACACAGGAAACGCGTGCATGTTAATACTGGCCATGTGTCGCAACTATATATAGACGTGCAACTCAGTACTTATGGAGGAAAAGTTACATCGGAATTAATTTACATTATAAAGATAGTATTGACCCATGGAAAAAAAAACGTAACTAAACGTATAAAAAAGTAAATTAATAGGCAAAGCAAAGGCAATAATTTAGCTGACTTGAAGAAAAAAGTAAAGTGAAGTCGAATTAATAATCAATTTATTTATGTTGTTTAGTTAATTCATGTGAAATACAAAATAACATACATAAATACACACATTACATGCATACATACATTCACAGTTACAATCATACATACATACATTCAGACATACATTAAAAAATATATACATGCTTACATAAACGTTCAAAACATACATTCATACATACATACAATCTGCAACAGTTAGCATTTTGAGCAGATCATGTCGACATGCCAAACAAACAAAATCGGTAACAGTTGCTTTAATTAGCAGCTAATTAGGCAGGCAGAGAACTTGTTACCGTTAACGATAAGCACCGCGATCTTTTAATTGGTAGACCGGACCGACCTTAATTGTTAAGAACTTGTTAGCTTTGAATAAAGCGGCATACGGGTTTATTATATTGAACCGTCCAAATCCGTAATTGGCGAAAACAAACAAATAAATTATTGTTTTCAGCTTGCATACGGATGGATTAAATTGCATGCTAATTGTTTGTTTTGATTACGGGGAAAATATCAAATAATTCAGCCGCGAAAACTTTTTATTAGCAAAAAGTGATTTGTTTTTCTTTGTTAACATAGACGAAAATCACGTGATTATCAAGATGGCGACGTCCATGCCGAGGCAGGTATTTTTTTGCCGTTTTATAACTTTAATACTTGTACAACTTTATATTACTTTTGAAATTTCACTCAATTTCCAGACATAATAGCAAGAAAGTTACTGGCGTTATTGTCATTATAATACTCGTTTTATATATAGCCGCGAAATTTCTTTAATTAGGGGGCACTTCTCCGGGTCATCAATTCTGACAGGGGGGCAGTTCTCCGCCCCTTATTAATCAGCAGGGGGGCAGTTCTCCGCCCTATAAAAAAAGAGTGAGGGGGCAGTTCTCCGCCCAGTGAAAAATCTTTGGGGGGGGGGGGCAGTTCTCCGGGGGGCACTTCTCCTAGAGCCGTTTATTCTGTTTCAGGTGAAGAACATGTCTGGTGCAGCAGCGATGTTCGTGTTCTTATTGCCGGGGATTCCAATGTCCATTGTTTGAAGTCTGCATGTCCTCCAAATGCAAGGATTGACTTTCTGCCCGTATCTGGTGAATAATTTTTAACTGTTTATAGTTGAGTGTGAGACCCAACATGTTTCTGTGGCATGCTGCTTTATATTACCCCTTTTACTGTCTTAAATAGTCTATATAAATTGCCGCCATAATCTTTTGATGATTTTTGCGTTGGCATAATTATTTTAGCTACTGTCTTATACTGCAGTGGGGACGATTGAACTTTACCGGTACGCAACACTTAACATCAAACAGCGTACTCTAACCCTTAACACCTAACACATAACAACTTACGCAACACCTTATTATCCTTTTATCCTATATATTTCTTTAGTATCGGGGGCTACTGCCCCCAAACCCCCGCTTTGTCGATGGTTGTAAACAACTGCGTACCGGTAAAGTTCAATCTAGCCCTGCAGTGTTTGTTGCTGCCTTTGGAAAAAAGGTTGCTAATTTTAATATTTATTTGAAGCTTTGTGTACCAAATAATTGTTTTTATGCCCCCGGTAGGGTGGCATATAGCAGTTGAACTGTCAGTCTGTCCGTCCGTCCGAACACTTTAATGGTCATAACTTTTTCAATATTTAACATAGCACCGTTATATTTGGCATGCATGTGCATCTCATTGAGCTGCACATTTTGAGTGGTGAAAGGTGAAGGTCAAGGTCATCCTTCAAGGTCAAAGGTCTAATATATGGCATATGTCCATCCGTCCGAAAACTAACATTGGTCATAACTTTTTCACTATTGACGATAGCAATTTGATATTTGGCATGTATGTGTATCTCCTGAGGCTGAACATTTTGAGTGGTGAAAGGTGAAGGTCAAATGTCTAATATATGGCGTCTGTCCGTCCATCCGAAAACTTTAACATTGGGCATAACTTGTTCACTATTGATGATAGCAACTTGATATTTGGCATGCATGGGTATCTCCTGGAGCTGAACATTTTGAGTGATGAAAGGTGAAGGTCAAGGTCATTCTTCAAGGTCAAATGTCAAATATTCCGTCCGTCCGAAAACTTTAACATTGGCCATAACTTTTTAAATATTGAAGATAGCAACTTGATTTTTTTTTTATGCATGTGTATCTCTTGGAGCTGAATATTTTGAGTGGTAAAAGGTGAAAATCAAGGTCATTCTTCAAGGTCAAATGTCAAATATTCCGTCCGTCTGAAAATTTTAACATTGGCCATAACTTTTTAAATATTGAAGATAGCAACTTGATATTTGGCATGCATGTATATCTCATGGAGCTGCACATTTTGAGTGATGAAAGGTCAAGGTCATCCTTCAAGGTCAAAGGTCAAAATTTGTAATATTGAAGATAGCAACTAGATATTTGGCATGCATGTGTATCTCATGGAGCTGCACATTTTTGAGTGGTGAAAGGTCAAGGTCATCCTTCAAGGTCAAAGTTTGAATACATGTACATGGCTTCAAAGCGGTGCAATAGGGGGCATTGTGTTTCCAACAAACGCATCTCTTGTTTTTAAAGAAATGCTTAAAACTCCACTGAATATTGCTTCAATACCCAAAAAGATATTTTACCCTAACAGTTTCATGGTATTTACATGTACACGTCATGTATATTATTACACTGATAAAACATGTATTATGGAATCAAGCAAAATACCCTTTCTGCTGTAACCAAAATGGGGAAAAAGATTGCAAATCCAGAAATTTGACGCAACATAGAACAAGTGAGATAAATATTAACAAAGATAAGCTTGCTTGTCTCGAACATAGCAATGATGACTATTTTTCATAATATTCAATAACAAATGACAACTCAAGAAAAATTATTGCAAATGAAAACCAATTCCAAATGGAAGATCTTATTTTACTATGCAGGTGCAAAGTATGTGTCTGACCGGAAGGGCTTTAGAAAGCTGCTGCATCAAGAGCTGATGTCAGGTTGTTACGACATATTGTACCTGCATCTTGGCTCTAACGATGTTTGCTGCAAGGATAGCAATTTCTACCGGTATGTTGAACAGTAATTTTTCAGTTTTAGTTTTTATTTAACCTTTTTACCTTAGCTTTATTGCAGGGAACGCACTATGCTTATTGAGACACTCGAGTCTGTTCCTGGGAAGAACCAGAACTTGGTGTTTATGGAGAAGATAATGAGAACCTCCTAACTCCCTATCACTAGGCGGACACCACATCCACTACACCATTATGCTTTTACATTGGCCTGTGTTATTGAATGTCCACACCAACCCCCTAACTAGAAACCCTGGATCCGCCACTGAACAGCTTAGCAGCATGAATAAAAATGAGCTTGATCAACTTAGTATCACTTTCTTATTAGATTTTTTTGGATTGGCATTTTAATGAAATAAAATAAGTTAGTTTCTCAAATATTTTTGTAGTTGTTTGTAACTTTTTATGCCCCCGGTAGGGTTGCACATAGAAGTTGAACTGTCCGTCAGTCAGTATGTGTGTCAGTCTGTCCGTCCGTCGGGAAAAAAAACTTCAACGTTGGCCATAACTTTTGCATTATTAAAGATAGAAACTTGATATTTGGCATGCGTGTGTACCTCATGGAGCTGAACATTTTTAATTGGTGAAAGGTCATCCTTCAAGGTCAAATGTCAAATATATGGCGTCTGTCCGTCTGAAAACTTTAACATTGGCCATAACTTTTTCAATATTGAAGATAGCAACTTGATATTTGGTGTGCACGTGTATCTCATGAAGCTGCACATTTTGAGTGGTGGAGGTTCAAGGTCATCCTTCAAGGTCAAAGGTAAAAAAATAAATACAAAGCGGCGCAATATGGGGCATTGTGTTTCTGACGAACACATCTCTATTTAATAATTGTTTGTGATGGGAAGATAATACAATGAGCAACTAATACCATTACCTTATTATCCCTTGCCATAGGAGGATGGATATTGTTTTGGGGTTGTCTGTCCGTCCGTCTTTCCATCTGTCCGTCCAGCACTTTTGTGTCCAGAGCCATATCTTGGAAGTGCTTTGGCGGATTTCATTGAAACTTGGTATGAGTATATATATGGATAAGAGGATGCTGCAGGCCAAATGGCATCGTACACCATCTGTTAATAGCAGAGTTATGGCCCTTTGTTTCTTAAAAAATGCTTCTTTAGTGTCAAATATAACACTTTTTTGTCCAGAAGCATATTGGCAGGGTATATCAATTCAATGAATTTGCTTGTTATTTTTAGTTGTGTGACTGAGATCCTTGATGTTGTATTCAGTGTGTGCACTGAAATACACGTGGTGCTTTGCGTGATTCTTCCACGTGATTTTGATGTGAGAATGTTTCCCCGATGGCCACTCTCAGGGGCACAGTTGAGGAACTACTGCCAGTGGATAAGGAGCGCAAACAGCATGCTGTGGGAACTGAGTCACCATGTGCCTTCTGTGAGATACATGGACTATGCAGCAACTAAACAGGTATAGGGAAAGATCTAGAGTGAAATAGGAAGTTTCTCAGCAACTGTTGCATGGAATTTCATCATCATGAAACTTAAAATAAATATATGCATCATTATACTGCGGTGGACCAATCCCAAATTCTGTTCAGACATCCTTCTTTGGTCAAGAGATATGCCTCCTTAATTGGTGAAAATTGACTCATTGAGCAGTTTTGTTGCAATTACTGGTTTCTTAATAACTTTTACATGAAATATCATGAATTTTAAAATAGATGTATTACTTTGTGGTGGTACACTTGCACGTTTTGTTGGTTTCAGCTCTAGAAGTAAAGCCCCATAATTAAAGATATCTGCCTGTGCTGTAATATGGAAGTTAATGAAATGTATTATCATTTTTTTAGAAGTTCTTGTATAAGTTTTGTCAGGATGATCATTTTGGTCAGTTCAGAGCTGTACACTCTAATTGATTGAAACTAAAATATTTTTTCATTCGTTGAGGGAAACCAGTTCATTTAATTTGCTGCTTTAATATCTTAGTTATGTTTAAAACAAATTAGTACGGTAACTATCAATAATCAAAATTTAATTTTAAGAAGTCCCTGTACTTGTCCCATGATGGACTACATCTGAGTGCTGAAGGGGCTAGGAGGTGTTTAGCATCCATACATGACGACCTGCCAAACCAGCTGTGTGTGGAGGCTGCTGTTCAAGATCCTACAGAATGGCCAGCTCTCTCAGCCACGGAAGTACCGGTTCAGGAGCATGACAGCACCATAGCACTCTTTTCGGATATTGTGCAGACTGTGAGTTTAGTGCTACAACAAAGTGGACTGCATTTATGAGCCATAAGCAAATGTGATTTATGCACAAAACTGCAATTCTGCGTCAGGCTAAAACCTTAACATTGACTCTAAAATCAAAGCGCTTCCACCTACAAATATTCATAACAATTTGATTTTGCTGTAATGTTTATATTTTTGATTAAAATAAGCCGTTTAAAAAAAGTATAATACCTGTATTATGGTTAAATAAATTGTAGGGAGCTCAACCAGAGATTCAAGACAAGGTGGATGCAAGTGAAGTACCAGTTCCCAGGGACATTAAGCCTCAGACACATAAAATAACGGTAACTTTTCTATGCATTTAATCGTACAGATATTTCATCATTCTTAATGAACATTTATAAAGTGATTGCAATCCAGTATTGATTGCTCATATGGCTTGTTACAGCCTATAAATTAATGTTATGTCTAGAGCCGTAAAGCTGGGCACCCTGTCATGTCTCTTTTTTAGCCTCGCCTTTTTGCCTCTGATCAGCACCATAATGCCCTTCATTATTGGTAGCTGTAAGGCAATAGTTGGACTGCAGGTCCTATACTTTTAAAGCAATGCCTTTAATCATCAAAGAGCATTGTTTGTCATTAAGTGGTAAACATAAAAAGTTCAACAGATGTCTTTGTGTGAAAGCCAGACCATAGAGTTGATGTCATAACCATTCAGTTATATCAGAACATAACATTCTGTAATTGTATAAAAAATAAACTAGTTAGTTTATATAATTTTGTTTTCCATATTTTCACACACACAATTCATTCTCAGGTTGTCACAGCCAGAGCTAAGAGGTCTGCAACCAGAAATGTCAAAAGATATGGAAAGAAGGTAAAAAATACTGTTAATTTCAGATAACCCTCACTGTTTCATTGTGGAAATGTCCTACTAATTCTTAAAACAAGTTTTTTTTTGTTGAAAAAAAAACCACAACCAAACCTATTTTGAAAGTAAAATATAAGTAAAAGACCATATTAGTGTTATTATTTTGAGGACATCTTTCCTTTCTGTTGTCTTCTGCATATTATTATATAATTGTTGTTATTTTTCAAAATAGTCAACTTTGGTGGATGAGGTTTTGCACTTATGCCATGCCTGTACATGCATGTGTAAATTGTTTCAGTTGGCAAAGAAATGCCACACAAGGTATATAAAGCTTGATTGGTGCATTTGTTATTGTTGAAATTTTTGTTTGCATGTACATGCATGTGTTAATTGTTTCAGTTAACAAAGAAATGCCACAATGTTTAATGTGCTTCATCCTATAACTTTGAAACTTTATATGTAGCTGCACCTTGATGAGTTATACATGCCACACCCTTTTTTGTGTCACTAGGTCAAAGGTCAAGATCACTGTGAACTCTTAAAAAAAAGAAACTGCACCTGCAGCCGAGCGTTGGCACCTGCTATGCGGTGCTCTTGTTTTTATTCATCATCATGTTACTGGTAGTGAAATATGTGTGAAATAAATAGCCATAAAATACCGATAGGGAAAGCACAGTAAATAAATGCAGATTTATACATGTTATCAAGGAATAGGAAGCTTGTTTGGTGCATTTTGTTTTGTTGTTTTTGCTTTCGTTGAAAAAAATCTATTTGTTAACATTTACATGTATTATATCCTTGAAGTCATTAATTTCTGGCACATCTTTTTATGCCGCCGAAGGAGGGCATATAGTCTGTCTGTCACACTTTACGTTTAGGTTTCGAAAAATGCTCATAACTTCTATGTCGCTTCAGATAGCAACTTCATATTTGGCATGCATGTGTATATTGACAAAGCCTTTCCATGCGCACACAAATTTTGACCCCTGTGACCTTGACCTTGAACTTAGGGTCTGCGTTTAGGTTTCGAAATCTGTGTTTAAGTTTCGAAAAAAGCTCATAACTTCTATCAAGCGTTTATAGGGGGCATAAGTCATCCTATGGTGACAGCTGTTGTTTACCTATATATACATAAATGTAATGCATTCTTAAGTAGTTTCATAAAAATCACCTTTCTTAATGGAATTACATACAACATAAACATATGCCAACATAAGGCACTCATTGTTGCTTTATTTTTAGACACCCCAACAATATTTATTAGCGAGGCTGTTTTCGGAGAAAACCCGAGGTATTGTCATAGCCTGCTCGTCGTCCACCGGCGTCGTGCTAAAACCTTATCATTGGCTCTAAAATCAAAGTGCTTCCACCTTCAACTTTGAAACTTCATATGTATATGCACCTTGATGAGTTCTACACACCACACCCATTTTGGGTCACTAGGTCAAAGATCAAGATCACTCTGACAAGCTTTTGCAGCCGAGCATGGCACCCGTTATGCGGTGCTCTTGTTTTATATTAAAACTTGCTGCATGAATGCTATTACTGCAGTAACTCTCTTGTTAGTTTCATGTCAAATAGGTTTAATCGTTTTGTTAGTTTTATATTGACGGTCATTGGAATTAGTGGTCGTCCAATATTGTCCGGGACAACAAAAATATAGTTCAGACATAGTTTCCCTTTTTTACTGGATGGCAATTTTTAGCCTGAATGAATATTAATTTTACATGATTATGCATTCACAGACACTGCATTAATGATCCTGTTTTTTCGTCATGCATTAAAGGTCATGCTGCAGTGGATTTGTTTACCTTGACATTACTGAAGATGTGGCTGTTTTCCTGCCTGCATACAAGTTGAATGGCTTATGCTTGGTACTAATTTTATGACGATATGCTCCATACTTTTTAACACTTTCCATCTTGACAATTTACATAAATATTTCTTTCATAGGTATTTTCATTACTTTGATTTTAATATAAATCAGCAGAATGTGTGTTTGATTCATCTGTGTCCTATTTGTATGTATCATAATATAGTAATTGGTTCAAGCATGAAAGACAATGATTGCCCTGTTTATATGACAATATATTTGTAGCATGCCAATTGATCTGATAGCATGGCACAATGCTATAAACAAATTTTATGTTTTCATTAAAAAGAATGAATTTAATGAAAGGGATGTATTCACATTATTTCAAATCATCTTCAAAGGTATACGCTTTTCAAATTATATAACCGGTAGTAATTTGTAAATATATATAATGAAAAAAAAATCCAAAAAAATCTGATAATGGTGGAACCTGTAGGGGACATACATTGCTTGGCAATAGTCTTGTTTGTCTAGTAAGTATTGTATTAAAGGAAGGGTTATTCTATTATAGGAAGATGAAATCAACGTGCCATCCAACATCCATTGCCACCGAGACACTGAAGAGACGCCCCAACAAGATGACAACGCCGCAAATGAAGATAAAGTCAATGTGCCATCCCACTTCTTTTTCCAACGAGACACTGACGAGACGCCCCAACAAGATGTAGACACTTCACAGCTTCTTCTTATTCTTTCAAATGACGTTGAACTTAACCCTGGACCGGTGAGATATTCCTGCCTTATAATAAACAATATTAGTGGGCAAGTTCCTTAATCAGAGGAATTTTAACCTTGTTAATGTTCTATAAATATATATATATATATATATATATATATATATATATATATATATATATATATATATTATATGTGTGGTTAGGGTAATTTGAGGAAGGTGCTAGTTTGAAATTATTATCTTATATATTGACCATTTTCTATTTGTATGCCCCAAGATCAAATGATCGGAATATATTGTTTTTGGCCTGTCTGGTTGGTTATAAGAGAAATATAAGTACTTTACTAAATTCGAAGGTTTGTAGGCACTTAAACTTATTTAAATCATATACTCACATGTGGGAAGATTTAATTCATACAAATATTGATAACAATGATGATGAAGAACAGCAGTTATTTGATGACAATATTGATGATGAAATGCCTGTTTCGGTTACATTAAGTACTGCTGCATACAATAACTTCAATGAGGAATCTGGACTTTGGAATTTTAAGTGTAGAAGTAAACATTCTCCCAGACTTAAAGACAATAATGAGTTAAGGAAAAATATCATAAAACGTGATCAGTGGAATGATTCTAACCTTGTTCGATGTTCAGATGGCTGCCTAAAAGGACCTGTATTATTTCCAGATATTCCAGACAATACCGGTCCCTGTGGAAGCGGTTGGCTCAAGCGAGAAGATGACGATAATTACAGTGAAAATGGACTGACCATACACGAAAGACAAAGGACATTAAATATTTACACAAATTTTGCACCTGTAAAATGTGACATTCATATACGTGAATGCTATAATTCAATTAGTAAGCCATGCAGAATTCTTTGGGATGAAGGGGACTTAGATTGTTTACATGTATTAAGTAGGGATACAGCAGCAGGAGATGAAATACGGTGGGAATTTGTATCTATGGTTATGAATTCTAGTTGCACTTTTTCCTCTTACTGCCAGTTTAAAAATGAGATGTATAAAACTCGCCACAATAAGGCTAGGTTTATGGATCAAACAGTTTTTTTTTATTTTTGGTTCAGTTGGGCTTCAAACATGAAAATAGATTATTCTAAAGTTGAAACTTCTGCTCGAGGAACATCAACATTATTTCTTTGGTTCTGTGCAGACCATGGACATTGCTATGGTTTCCACATGACTGGGGCAGAAGGAAGAAAAGATCCCGCATTATCACTCTATAGCTATTTAGAAACCCCTCCACAAGACGTGTTTTATGACTTTGCATGTAATTTACAAGAATATTGCCTAAACAGAGAAAGTGGATACTATAAAAATGAACTTTTTTTTCATGACATTTTCCATGGCTACTCCCACAAATGTTCTAGTGCTTTTACAGCTAGCAGACTTCAAGGCTTTGAATCTGTAAAATCTGAAATATGTGAACAATTCAACAGCTTTATACAGTGCATTAAAAGGTTGGCCCGTCAGATGTCACAGTCACACTTTTGCTTTTACCTACAATTCTTTTTAAATGAATGGAATAAGAAGAAAAAGTTATCATATGAAAAAAGATAAGAATTGCTTTAGCTGGGTTAGTTTAATGTGATACTTAAATGATCTATAATTTTAAGTTCATCTGAACTTTGAATACTTACTATTGCATCTTTTGATGCTTTTTTCTATTTAAAGACTGAGCGAGTAAACACATACTATGTATTATTATGCAATAATTGTTTTGTGTTTATATCTCAACTGAGCATAAAGTGCTCAGGGTGAGCTATTGTGAATGGTCTTGGTCCGTCATGGGTCAACATTTTTTACTTAAACAACATCTAACCTCTGTGCCAATCTTAATGAAACATGGCACGAGTTTTCTTTCATGAACCTCTTTCAAAGTTGTTAAATGAAATGCATTCCATGCATAAATCTGGTTGCAATGGCAACCAAAAGGAAAGCTTATATATTTGGCATAAAACATCGTCTGGTTGACCTCCTTCGTGAATTTCAAAATATGCTATACCCAACTCACAGGCAAATTTGTCCTTATTTGCTCATAGTGAACACTTCTTTTAAATGGCCAGGAAGAGAGTTCAAGTTTATAGACAAGAACAACAGTCAGATGAGCGATATAGTGTCATCATGGCACCTTTATAGCTGAATCATTTATGAAAAATTGTCAATTATATGTTCTGTGACTTGTATGATTTGCAGTATTCATTTCGCTGTCTTCATGCACCTTACAAAAGCCATTTTATTATCAGTGTTCCTGATTCTGTTGTAGCATTTATTCTTGAAATTCGTTATTTTTCATATTTTTCCTAATTGTTATGCTCCCGAAATACAATTTCGCCGGAGCATATAGTTTCCAGTTTGTCCTTCCTCACTAGTTTCCCATAGCACCTTCAATTCTTTACCGATCTCTTTCATATTAGGCATGTAGGTACCTTGCATGGACCTTAACCTTTTGATGAGGTCACTGGGGTCAAGGTCACCAAGGCTAATAATAGATTTTTCCGTCACACTTTTGTCACAGTTTCTCATAGCACATTCAATACTTTAACGATCTCTTTCATATTTGGCACGTAGGTACCTTGCATGACCTCTTCCTTTTGATGAGGTTTGAGGTCACTGGGGTCAATGTCACCGAGGCTAATAATAGAATTTTTTAAGGTGGTTATTAACACATAGATTGACATAGCGCATCATCGGGGAGCATCCATCAGTTTCACTGATATTCTTGTTGTATGTTATATACGTGATCATAGATACTGTAAATTTTGTCTTATGCGACATGTTTATAATGTAGAAGATGAGTACCCTGTGTTTATGCAGTGCCCATTATATAACACAGATATGATTTGTTTATTCCGCTGTGTTTGAATGAAATGGAAACTTTGGTTTGTTCAATATGTTAATGGCCGATGAAAATGACAAGCACATATTTTTGATTGCAAAATGTGTGTATGTGCATGCTAATATATAACAACTACGTAATTATCATGCAAATTAGCTGTCATTTTAATTCTGCATGCTTGTATTGCATTGTTTATTTATATCTGATAAAAAATACTGATTCTTAGGTTACTTTATAAGTATGTTACTATTTTGCATGCTTACATGTTATAGGTAGTTAATTATAAAGTAATCCTTGTTTTGGTGGTATTATAATGTATAGCAGCATTTGTTCTACGAAAGTGCATGCGTGTTGCATCATATGACTTTGTTTTCTTTAACTATTCAGGTTATTTTATATAATTATGAAATTAAACTATGTATTATGGCCCTGTGGCCTGACTGCAAATAAATATTCGTATTTGTATACAGTTTTTGTAATGTGATGTATGGTGGTATCATGTTGTTTCACTTTTTGATCAATATAACTATTATGCATACAATGTGTTATTATTCTTACCTCAAAGGAGCCATATCAATACAAATTACAACTTTCCTTCAAGTGAACAGGTTGACACGAGTGACTGGTGTATCGGGCATATCTAGGTTTTAAAAATGACAATGAGATTTACTATACGGTTAAACATTGTTATAACTGGTGACACGATTACAAGCGGTACATTTACCGGTAGTTTCATACAAATGTTACATAAATTCATGTGCCATATCAAGTACAAGCGGCACGTACATCGATAGTTCGCATACCCATGTTCAAGTAATATCTATTACAAGAGACAATTGTACCTTAGTTGGCATAGTCATGTTCAAGTGAACAATGTCGCATGCGTGATATCATTCAAGCGTCACGTGTATCGGTGGTTTATATACGCATATTCAAGAGATCCATGTCGCATGCGTGACATAACAAGCGCCACGTGTACCAGTAGTTTGTATACCCATGTTCAAGATACATAACGCACGTGTGATATCAATTACAAGCGGTACATGTACTAGTACTTTGATATAAATGACGAGCGTCACTTGTAACGGCGGTTGACATACGCATGCCCAAGAGATCCATGTCGCCTGAGTGATGTTCATGGCAAGCGTCACGTGTACCGTTAGTTGACATACGCATGCTCAAGAGATCCATGTCGCCTGCGTGATGTTCATGACAAGCGTCAAGTGTACCGATAGTTGACATACGCATGCACAAGAGATCCATGTCGCCTGCGTGATGTTCATGGCAAGCGTCACGTGTACCGTTAGTTGACATACGCATGCTCAAGAGATCCATGTTGCATGCGTGATATTAAAGGGGCCTTTTCACAGATTTCGGCATTTTTTTACGTATTCATTAAATGCTTTATATCGATAAATGTAAACATTGGATCGTAAAAGCTCCAGTAAAAAATCAAGAATAAAATTTAAAAAAGGAAAAGAACATTGCCCGGACCAGGTTTCGAACCAGTGACCCCTGGAGTCCTGAAGTAAAAACGCTTTAGCCTACTGAGCTATTCCGCCGAGTACATATTCGTAAAGTATTTTATACCTTATATAAGCAATCTTCGTAGTTTCGCCAAATTTATCGACAAAAACAGAACTCTCCAAATTATTCAATCGTTTCGCGTTGCAACGCTTTATAATTTTTAGGTTTTAAAATCGTCAAAAGATGCATATAATGGCTATATTAGACCATGGTAAATGTTCAGTATTACTGTTTCCTCACAAATATCATAACTAAAACGAAAATTTGCGAATCTGAAACAACTTTTTTCAATTTTGTCAATTTACCAAAGCGTGAAAAGATCCCTTTAATGGCAAGCGTCACGTGTACCGTTAGTTGACATACGCATGCCCAAGAAATCCATGTCGCCTGCGTGATATTAATGACAAGCGCCACGTGTACCAGTAGTTTGTATACCCGTGTTCAAGATACATAACACACGTGTTATATCAATTACAAGCGGTACATATATAGCCTTGTTCAAGAGATCGGTGTCGCCTGTGTGATAGAAATGTCAAGCGCCACGTGTACCTTTAGTTGGCGTACCTTTGTTCAAGAAATCCATATCACATACGCGATATATCAAGCGTCACGTGTACCGGTAGTTGGTGTTACCATGTTCAAGAGATCCATGTCGCCTGTGTGATAGTAATATCAAGCGTCACGTATATCTTTAGTTGGCGTACCCTTGTTCAAGACATCCATGTCACATACGTGATATTAATATAAAGCGTCACGTGTACCGTTAGTTGACATACGCATGTTAATGAGATCGATGTCGCCTGCGTGATATTAATGGCAATCTTCATGTGTAGGGGTAGTTGACATACGCATTATCAAGAGATCCATGTCGCCTGAGTGATGTTCATGGCAAGCGTCACGTGTACCGTTAGTTGACACACGAATGCTCAAGAGATCCATGTCGCCTGCGTGATATTGATGGCAAGCGTCACGTGTACCGTAAGTTGACATACGCATGCTCCAGAGATCCATGTCGCCTGCGTGATATTAATGACAAGCGCCACGTGCACCAGTAGTTTGTATACCCGTGTTCAAGATACATAACACACGTGATATACCAATTACAAGCGGTACATGTACCGGTAGTTTGTATAGCATTGTTCAAGAGATCCATTTCGCATCTGTCAACTTCATGAGAGTGCCAACCGAGATGTTTGATGAGATTCTCGCACGAGTGAGCCAAAGGATAACGAAACAGCGCAACAACTACAGACGTCCAATTGAACAAGGGATGAAGCTATCAATTGCGCTGCGGCATCTTGTGTCTGGTTCAAAGTACCGTGATATGCGATTCGGCTGGAGGGTACCCCACAACACTATTTCTCTTCTCGTGCTAAAAATAAGTACCGCTTAATTTACTATAGTGTTAAAATAAATTTAAAAAAGGCTTCTGTTAGTCATTTTAATATTTTTATATATTTTAATGTCTACGTCTAGCATCAGTTTATATGAATTGCATTGTGTTAAGTTATTGGTATAGGATAAAAGGCAAATAGATGAGGGCGCGCATTACAACACTAACCTTCTAAATTGTATAATGTAATTAGTACTGTCTTGTGCGCATATCTTGAAATGCACACAGTTATAAGAACATTTTATGAAGTAGTATATTTTTACTTTATCATCCACTCGCTAAAAGTCATGGATTATCTACTACATGTGTCATACACTTATAATCCACGCGAGCTTATTATACTGTTATCTTTTACGCGTCAGGTCTGTAGAGCAGTCATAGATGAGTATGCTGACGAGGTGATGTCGTTGCCAACAACAGCTGCCGATTGCACGCGAATAGCGGACGGCTTCAGGGACAGCTGGAATATCCCCCATACTCTTGGTGCTATTGATGGCGAACATATTGCTTGCAAATGTCCACCAAGATCCGGGTCTACGTATTTTAATTACAAGAAGTACTTAACCGTTGTCCTGCTAGCCCTGTAGGATTCTGAGCACAAGTTCGTCTGGGCTGACATTGGAGGCCGTGTTGCTGCATCCGATGCACAGTTGTGGAACGATTCCGACCTGAAGGCAGCAGCTGAGAACGGAGACCTTAACCTGCCAGAACCTGAAGTTTTGCCACATGATTCTGAGGATGTGCCCTACTTTTTCATCGTTGTACGTTGTACGTTGGTGTTCGGTACTTTTCCGTTTCTCTCACGTTGGGCGAACGTTTTGTCCGGTACTAATGCATTTCACTGCCGTTTTATCCGGTAGAAGTCCTTTACTCGCACAGTCATATCCGTTAGCCGACCGTTAATTATCAGGTACATTTCCGTTAAACGTTCGTTTTTTCCCGTTATAGCACCGGTACTTGTGCGGTAATTGTGTGTTTCCTACGCTTCACACACCGTTTGCGAGAATCTTGAGCGGCAAAGCAGGTAATTTCATCACCGGATAATCAAAATCTGCATTTTTGTGCGTTTTTTCTACGTTGCATATTCGTAAGTCGGTCTGACCGGGCCTTGTAATTTTGTAATTTGCTCAATTCGTTTCTATCTAAAATCATTACCCATATAAATCGCGTCTATTCGACGTTAACCGGTTTCATAATAACAAAACACATTTCACAATGTATAGGCTCAAACAAACTTGGAATACTTAGGGAAAACGTAGAGCAAAATAGGAGGTAGCTTCACCCAGCTCCTTTTTTTTTGGTTCATCGCTCCTGTCCCTTTAAGGCATCAACATTGAAATGATGAATATCCTCCAAACTTTAATTAATTTTGTCAAGTATTCGATAACAACACTCACGAAGCACATGTGCTTACACCTGTAATTAAATACATTTTACTTACAAATACCCTTGATATAACACATAATCAGAAAATGTCATCGTCTGTTCCGAATTTCCACACTGCTCACTTCTTTAGCAGCACCAGGCACCTTTTGGGATCCTAGATCTTTCCATTGGTATACTTTTGACTGTGTAGTACCATTTGCATTTCAATTTTCTTGTGGATGTATCATCAGCTACGAAAACTTAGTTTTCTATACGGTGTCAAGCGTTTGGGTATGTAGGAAGTTCGTCAGAAACGGTTAATGACGCTATTTTTGCATTGATACTTCATGCTGCCAAGCAATGACTGTATGCATACAGACACATCCTTAAACTCTATATCTACAGGCGTGTACGAGTACTTTAAAACCACAGCTCTTCTTAATATTCGCACAATAGTGTACTATAAATTAAATAATCTTATTATGTATCCCTGATTTGAAGTAATCTAAGACCAGAGCACATTTTCACCAACATTTCAAGTTGAAATAATAGACTCGTACTTATATTTTACAAGCAAAAAAAAATTCTGTAGGTATCAAATTATGTTCAAATAATGAAGTGTTCTCTGTCTAGTTCTCCGTATATTGAATGCGATTGTTTTACGATAAGAATACCTAATAGGTCAACGCTTTTCCATTGCCTTTCTAAAGTCCCAGTCTTACACAGAGCAAAATTCATTTAGATAACTATCTGATTGGAATAATTTTAGGTTCATGAGGATCAATGTTGACACCAGTACTTCCTTCAACATTCAGATTTACAAAAGCCTTATTCGTTTAATTTCTTGTTTCATAAAATACATAGTTTTGATGATTCTAAAGAGTCATTTTGATGTAAACGTCGTATTTCTTAACACTTTAGTGTGAAATTCATGAAACAACAAGATATTTGTTTGTCGAAACACTATCAGTACGTCCCCTTCTGTGCCGCTTTGAAGCTATATATTTGACCTTGACCTTTCACCACTCAAATATGCAGCTCCATGAGATACACATGCATGCCAAATATGAAGTTGCTATCCTCAATATTGCAAAAGTTATGGCAATTGTTAAAGTTGGAGCAAACCAACCAACCAACCAACCAACCAACAGGGCAAAAACAATATGTCCTCCCCCCTACTAGTGGAGGTGGAGGGGGACATAGAAATAACAAGATGCCTTTGTGATACACAATGTCCCCTATATGACGTTTGACCTTGACCCTTCACTACTCAAAATGTGCAGCTCCATGCGATACACATGCATGCCAAATATCAAGTTGCTATATTCAATATAGCAAAAGTTATTGCAAAATGTTAAAGTTGGCGCAAACCAACCAACCAACAGACCAACCAATAGACCAACCAACAGACAGGGCAAAAACAATATGTCCCCCACTACTATAGTGGGGGACATAAAAAGCAAGGCAATCAAATCACATCGATAACAACGTTGAACTTCCATCATATACCTTTTTGGCAAATATGGAAGTTATGTATTAAATAATAATAACAATACAGTGTTGTGTTTTGTCATTTATTAAGTATACAGATCATTGCAAGATTCTGATGGCTTTTCTTGAAATGCATCACCAGCCGTCTGGAACACTGAAAAAAAGGCAATGTATACTCTGTTAAGTTATGGTGAAAACAAATTATTTGCATTTTTTGTACAAAAATAAATTAAAAAGGCTCACATTATACTGCAAGCAATTCATAAGTTGCCTGCTGGTGACCCCCCCCCCCCACATCATTAACAATAGTGCATTGTCTGTATATTACCATCAATTCAAGATTGTATGATTCAATCTCAATGGTTTGTTTTGGTTAAAATTGGTACAATGAATCATATTTATTTTAAGCTAACTCACATGCAATAGTTACTGAGAAACGGCTCCGAATGGAAAAAAAATCTTAAATGTCAGTCTAATAAGGGGCCATAACTCTTGAGCTATGAAGGTATAAATCATTATAATGTCAGGGTCAAAAGTATTTTATGTGGTGTGTTTGTGTTGAAAGTGTTTACAGATCCATGGAAGTGTTAGCGATATGTAGAAAGAATTATAAGCATTCTACAACATGTGTCATCACTTTCAGACTCTACCTGGGACATTTCAAAGGTTATCCATCACTGAAATGAATGTAATAAGTTGAAAAAAGGCTATATTTAAGGTAATAAAAAATATATTGGTACATAATTTGAACCAAACTTCTCAGGCAGTTTCTAATAATTGACTTTAATCAAAGGTTTACCAAAATGGAATTTTTTTAACAAACAAAAAAGGCATGCCATGGCTAAACTATTAATTAAATCTTACCTACCATAGTGATTTTATTTACAAATGATCAAAGAAATGAGTGAAATATATACTGTCTATGCTCACAAGTGAAATAAAATCGCTACCAGAACCAACACATTTTCACTTTATTTCATGACTCTCTGAACAAATTGTATACTATTATAGTTCTTGAATACATTCATATTGGCGAATTTGGCAAGAACCAGAATGAAATGTCACTTGATTTTCAAAAATTTGATTCTTGAATCATATAAGATTTGTTAAAGGGCATATTGACAGCTAAAACGGAATTTTATTCTCTGAAATAAATGTATGCGTTAATATGAACTTATTTATATGTTTCTTAAAGCACAGACCTTGCTTTATATATTGTAATTATGTACATTACTAATTAACAAGAGCTGTCAGAGGACAGAGCGCTCGACTATTCAAGTGCTTGACAGTATAACGTAAGCCATCATGGAGAGGGGGGTATAATGGTGTGGTGTGGTCATTTAATAGATATTTAAAAAAAGAAAAAAAGAAAAATTTGAGGGGGGGGGGGAGTCAAGGTCATTCAAAAGTCAAGGTCAAATTCAACTTGCCAGGTACAGTACCATCATGATAGTAGAAAGTATTTGAAGTTTGAAAGCAATAGCCTTGATACTTTAGAAGTAAAGTGGATCTAAACACAAAATTTAACAAAATATTCAAGTTACTAAGACAAACAAGAATATCAGTGAAACTGATGGATGCTCCTGATGATGCGCTTTGTCAATGTATGTGTTAATAAACACCTAAAAAATCTATTATTAGCCTGACCTTGACCCAGTGACCTCAAACCTCATCAAAAGGTAGAGGTCCATGCAAGGGTACCTACATGCCAAATATGAAAGAGATCGGTAAAGTATGAAGGCGCTATGAGAACGGTAGCAAAAGTGTGACAGAAGGAAGTATTATTAGCCTCGGTGACCTTGACCCCAGTGACCTCAAGCCTCATCAAAAGGTAGAGGCATGCAAGGTACCTAATGCCAAATATGAAAGCGATTGGTTAAGTATTGAAGGCGCTATGAGAAACGGTAGCAAAAGTGTGACAGAAGTAAGGAAGTAAGTAAGTAAGGAAAGACAAACTGGCAACTATATGCTCCACCGAAAAAGGGGCCATAATTCTGTCGCAATGCTTATTACAGTTGTCTGATCTTGTTTATAGATTGGGATCATGTTGGTAAAGAGTACGCAAATGTTGAAGCAATATGTCAAAGGACATAGAAAATATTTGAGGTTGTACGCAATTTTTAACATAGATTTATCAATAATATTCATATTCTAAGTGAAAAAAGGGCCATAATTCTTACAAAATGCTTGATTCAGTTGTCTGCTCTTGTTTATAGATTGGTGTCATGTTGGTAAAGAAGTATGCAAAATATAAAGCAATATGTCAAAGGACATAGGAAATATGTGAGGTGGTACGCAAAATTTAACATTCCAACGCTCACGGTAACGCCGACGCGGGGTGAGTAGGATAGCTCCACTTTATATATATATATATATATATATATATATAGTCAAGCTAAAAAAAGTTATCCCCACGAAACTTTTTGTGGGCGCAGGAAATCGTAGTAGTATTAACATATCCAGCTATGGGCATGCTCACTGACCATAATGAATAATGGAACAGTAGTTTTGTGTAGAAAATATTCATTAAGATTGTGAATGTTGTGGGCAAGATTTCGATCCCCATAAGCACTAAGACCATAATGTAATAATATTTTTTTGGCCCTTCACTAATCTTTTTAACGATTTCATCAATGTTCCTTATACATGTACATTTATTTTTCATAAAAATCGGACATGTGGAATGTTGAATATTTGCCATTGCATAGAGAAAAACCATTGACATGCCCCTTAAATTGATTGCAGAAAAAGTTGTAAACCCAAAACAAATAATAACAAAGAGCAGTGAAAAAAATTGCCATTTTAATTTAATTTCAAAGAAGAACAATGAAAATTAAGGCAACAGAGCTGTCAGAGGACAGCGCGCTCGACTATTCGAGTGCTTGACAGTATAACGTAAGCCATCATGGAGAGGGGGTATAATGTGGGTGTGTGGTCATTTTATAGATGATATTTTAAAAAAAAAAAAAAAAAAAAATTGTTGTCTTTTTTTTTTTTAGGGGGGCGGGGGGGGGGGGAGGAGTTCTGGGGTGGGGCATGGGGATGGTTTGGGTGGAGCCCATTGTGGTATGTCAGGTAAGTGTTGTTTTGTCAAAGTATGAATCAAATGTGATCATAAATCCCTCCGATGAACCGGTAGGGGACAATAATGAGCGGATACAAATTTAAAGGATAGAACTGAATGTTCAAACCTTTTATCTTGTTTGAACCTGATTGGTTTTGCAAATCGCATTAATTAATAGTGGGTGAGCATTGGTTGTTTTGTTTCTTGGTACAATGAAACGGGATATGTGATTTACTAAGAAGAATCAAAATCATAATGTGGCAAATGAATATTTATCTTCAAGTGTGAGTGATGCCAAATCCAAACTCTGCATATTGAAACAATATGGTCACCATTTGAGTGAGATTTAAAAGAAATATTTCTTAGTGGCCTAGGACCTTTGACCTGAAAGTATAAATTCAGCATATAACCTGATTGTAGCGAGTTGTTGAATGAGCTTTCTTGCATATATACTGGTATGTGAAAATTGAGTATTAAGTGTGACTTTGACCATGAGACGAGTTATTCCAAACCTAAGCTTTCCATTTTGGCTCGTTATGCATTATACTTCACATTGCACCCTCTTTCATTACCTTGAAGACTCTCGTCACACCTTGGGGAGGGTTGCTGCTGGGAGATAATTTTTAGGTCAGGAAGCGCTCGGAAGCAGTCCATATAGCAGTAAGCATCTTCCAGCACCCTGTTATGGAGAGAGAGTATTGGGGTTTATGGTGAGAACTGTGAGTGTCATTCTTTTGTACATGTTGTAGTGGCAGCCATTGTGTGAATACTCATGTAATCACTCTCACTTAAGTATCAATAGCTAATTATATATATATATATATCATTCGGAAACCATTTTACTGCTTCAGGTCACTGTGACCTTGACCTTTGACCTAGAGACCTGGAAATCAAAAGGGGTCTTCTACCAGTCATGATCAATGTACCTATGAAGTTTCATGATCCTAGGCTTAAACTTTCTTGAGTTATCATCCGCAAACCATTTTACCGTTTCGAGCACTGTGACCTTGACCTTTGACCTAGTGAACTGATAATTGAAGGGGTCATTTGCCAGTCATGATTAATGTACCTATGCGTTCTTGAGTTATCATCCGGAAACCATTTGATGGACGGTCTGACCGACATGTGCAAAACAATTAACCCCTCTTCTTCGAAGGAGGGCATAATAAATTAATTTTGTTCAATCTATCTATTATCCATTAAAAAGTTCACACTTTCAAAACAAATATAATACAAACTTGGTCATCAACAATAATAAAATACCCTGCTGTCCCTGTGAATGTTAATGAGCGAGGATCAAGGAATCAAGGACCATTACTCTTGGATGTGAAATCAATGCAAATAAAAATTGTGTTTTGAAAACAATATTCTTTTCATGATGATCACATAGTACAAGTTTGAATGGATAGACACATCCAAAACAACAGGGACCAACCAACTCCAGACCTCCATTATACCAGGATAACCCCACATTACCGCATTGGACACAGAATATT